>NC_012871.2:51736842-51773903 GCF_000003195.3 Sorghum bicolor
ACTAAAAGGTCAAGACCTGTAGTCCCGCTTCCTGGATGGAACCGGGGTTAAAGGTCCTTTAGTCCCGGGCGCTAGCTCGGCCCGGGACTAAAGGTGCCCTGCCCTATAAAGGGCAGAGGCCTTCTTCCTCCTGCCCACTACGCCCGCGTCCGTCGTCTTCCTCCTGCCCTAACCGCCGCGCGCGCGACCCCTCGTCTCCTCCGCCGCCGCTCCGTCGTCGTTGCTCGAGCGCCGCCCCGAGGACGCCCCGCCGCCGTACGCCGCGCTCCCTCTCTCCTCTCTTTCTCTCCTTCTCTCTCGCGCGCGCCCGCCGTCGCCTATGCCACGCGCCTGCGCCGCCGCCGTACACCGACAACGCTGCGGGCGGGGGTAGTTGCGCGGGCCCCACGCCGTACACCGTGCCCGGCCACGCACGCCCCCACCGGCCGGCAGCGCAGCCGCCGAGCCCCGGCCCCGGCCCCGTGCGCCCGAGCCCGTGGCGCTGCGGCCTTGTTTAGTTCCTAAAAAATTTTGTAAATTTTTTTAATTCTCCGTCACATTAAATCTTTAGACGCATGCATGAAGTATTAAATATAGACAAAAATAAAAACTAATTGCACAATTTGGTCGGAATTGATGAGACGAATCTTTTGAGTCTAATTAATACATGATTGGATAATATTTGTCAAATACAAACGAAAGTAGTACTATTCCTATTTTGCAAATAGACGAAAATAAAAACTAATTGCACTGTTTACCTGTAATTTGTAAGATGAATCTTTTGAGCCTAATTATTTCATAATTGGACAATGTTTGTCAAATAAAAATGAAAGTGCTACAGTAGCCAAAAACTGCAATTTTTGCGAACTAAACAAGGCCTGAGAAATGAAAATGAAAAAAATGAAAAAAATATGAATAAACAAAGAAATAACTATAGTGATGTTCACGTAATATATATACGATGTTCTTTAAATTTTTTTCTTTGTTACATGTATTTATTTTTTTCTTATGCTTTGCTCTAGTTATTATTTGTATTACATTATTTGTTTATTTATTTTCATGTATATTATAGTACCAATTTCTTATAAATCTAGAATATTGCCTCTGTCCTATAAAGGGCAGAGCCCTTTCTTCTCCTTCCCCACCGCGCCCGATCTAGCCCTAACCGCCGCATTTCTTATAAATCTAGAAATGTGATATAATATTTGTTCCCTATTTCTTCCTTCTTTCAGATCGACGTCTCTCTGCCGTCGTCACCGAAGTCCCCGTCGAGTCTCCGCACCGACCGCCGTCTCTCCGCCGTCTCACCGCCTTCAAACTACAGGTATGTCGAGATGGATCTATTAGTGGTACAATTAGTGCTATAATTAGTGGTTTAAATTAGTGGTACAATTATGATATATTTAATTATTAGCAAATGATATACACTAAACCCTAAACCTAAGCCCTAAACCCTAAACCCTAACCCCTGAACCCTAACCCCTAAACCCTAACCCCTAAACCCTAACCCCTAACCCCTAAACCCTAACCCCTAAACCCTAAACCCTAAACCCTAAGCCCTAAACACATATACTCTCTCTCTCTCTCACTTATTTGTGACCGGTTCAGATCATGCCACTTTTGTTAGGAAATGATGTAAACCCTAAGCCGTAAACCCTAAACCTTGAAACCTAAGCCGTAAACCCCAAACCCTTAGCCGTAAACTGTTGCGGAAAACCCTAAGTTGTAAACCCTAGTTTTATATATTGTTTCCTTGTCAGGTATACACAGTAGTGCTAGTAGTCATGTGTCACCAAGTTCTATAATTTATTTAGTGATGTTCTATGGTGTATTTAGTAATGTTCACTTACTATTAGTGGTACAATTAGTGGTATAAATTAGTGGTACAATTATGATATATTTAATTGTTAGCAAATGATATACTCTAAACCCTAAACCTAAGCCCTAATCCCTAAACCCTAAACCCTAACACCTAAACCCTAAACCCTAAACCCTAGTTTTATATATTGTTTCCTTGTCAGGTATACACAGTAGTGCTAGTAGTCATGTGTCACATATTTCTACAGAAATGGCCGATCCGAGAGAACACGAAGAGGAAATGATGAACCTGATCTGTGGTCCCACTGAAGAAGTTTATCACGATGATCGCGAAGGCGATGAGAACCCTGAGGGCATCGATGACTGCTCTCAGTATTTGGTCGACCCGAATGAGCAAGACAATACTGGCCAGCAGGTCTGTAATATGGCTGTCTCCTTTGTTTTTACAGATATAATTCGAAATAATATCTTATATTAAATTGTCTTGTTTCTTTCTACATAGCCCTCTGGCTCGACGACAACCACGGGGACCAGCCGGAGAGTACGAGGCCCAAAGAAGCCTATGGAGGGCTGGTTAGTAATCTCAGAATTCGAGGAAGCAACAGGCAAGCCACTTGGACCCCATTCAAGGGCCTTCGTGAACCACTTAGGGTACCTTGTCTAGGATAGGATCCCAATCAGTGTCCGTGAATGGAAGGAGAACAAGAAACACCCAGAAATCAGTTATGTCTCTAGACGTGACAAGGAGCTACTCTGGGGTGATGTCTTGCAACATTTCACACTGGAGACAAACGATGAACAGTTGAAGGAAAGAGTCCGAGATTGGTCTATGAAGAAGATGGCACCAATGTTCCAGGGCTATAAGAAGCGTCTATATCAAGACTACATCAAGAAAAACATGACTCTAGATTTCAACTCTCTGAACTATGTGAAGCTACGGCCGTTTTGGGACGACTTTGTACGGTTCAAGATGTCCGAAGAGGCTAAGGAACGGGTGAGAAAGAACTAAGAGAATGCCCGGCGCAAGACCTACCACCACACGATGGGATCAGATGGCTACCAAACTGCCGTTCCTAAGTGGGAAAAGGCCGAAAAAGAGTTAATCGACAGGGGGTTGGTGCCCGAATCCCTCGAGTGGCCTGAGCGTGCGAAGCACTGGTTTTTCGGTCACGGAGGCTCACTGGACCTTGAGACCGGAAAGGTCGTGTATGGGGAACGCTTCCAAGCTGTTGCGGAAAGATTCCATCAAGCCCGCTCCATCGCTGAAAGTGCAGAATGGCAGCCGAATAGAGATAAAGATGAGTTGACATTCGCCCTGGGGAACCCTGAGCACGGTGGACGGACGAGAGGCTATGGCACCGTGTCGTGGGAACATGCCTTCCCTGCTGATAGGGAAACTTATAGAAGCCGTGTTGGTGCAAAAGCTAGCCTGCAAACATAAAGGGCTAATACCCGATTCAAACGTTAAGGAGTGCCAGCCGATTTGACCTTACTATCGGCAAAGGTGGTAACTCGAATACTTTAGTCCTGACAACAGCGATGCGCTCGGATGTCACGGCTAAGAGGTACTCACGCGGAACTCGAGAACGCGCCGAGCTTAAGTCGACGAATTCCTAAGAACTCGTAATGAAAAGAAAAAAGTATGACGAAGTCGTCGAAAAGTAGATGCTGGAATATGAGTAAAAACGTGTGTTTGATTGATTGATAGATGTCTCATTACAAGGCCCTAGGGTCTATATTTATACCCTGCTCAAAGAGCTACAACCAGACACGACTAGAACTCGAATTCCAAATTACACAGAATCCGTATACAAAACAATTTAAACAACTAAGGAAAACATAAAACTACCCCCGTGACAGACTGGAACACCTTCACGAACCCATCGGTAGCTTCCAGACTCTCTCTCCGTATCATCGGCGGACTCCCTTGTCGTGGTCATCGGCAGATTCCCTTGCCGCAGCCATCGGCACGGACGCATCATCATCTATGGACTTAATCACGTCCAACCCCTTCTTCATCGGCAACTCATCCTGTATATTAAACACCGCTGACTTACCTTGCTGGCCCATACTTTACCAAACATGGACACGTGCCCAAAAACGGTGTCAACACATGCCCCCCAATTTCGGAGTATGAGATCATTAATGCTCCGAAATTCTCTGCAGTAATGATGCCCTTTTCCGCAATTAATGCTCCTAATCTGGCAACCGACAGCCTTAATCTGAACAACTCTGATCCTAACCTTCCGCAGATCCCTCGAAATTCTCAACTTCCCTAAACGGACATTTCCGTCTTAGTCGCGTATCGGCAATATTACCGTTACGGGGGCTTGCCGATGTACTGACCAGGACACCCGTATCTTATCTTTCCAAACGGCTATATCCACATTTCTCTCCTATCGGCAATATGACCGTTACCAGGCGCTGCCGATGGACCGACCAGGAGATCCCGCACAGTAAAATATCTCTGCATAATGACCGCTTCCTGTCAAATCACCTGCACAATCCCTTGATTACCGTGCGAACAGTTACCATATCTACCTGAGTATCCTCGGATTTCACGGATGCGGCAAAGAGATAAGTCAGATTTGCCCTTGCCCGTTTTGTCCTATAAATAGTTCCTTCTCGGGTACTCCTTCCCCATCACATCATTCCATAACTCCAACTTCACTTTCCCGGCGGTGGCGCCATCCAAAAGCTCCAAGATCTCCGACGAAGCCCCTTCTTCACCAACTCCGAAACTCTCAAGCATCTCCTCCGTGGCAAAATGGCCGTCAACTTCATCATCCCTGAGGTCAGTCCTTCGCACCATCTCTTGTACTTTTCCCGTACCCTTGTTCATCTGCAATCCGCCGTACTGAATACTTTTCCCCCTTCTTTTCTATTTTTTTTATATATCTCAAAAACCATTAGGAATCGGCTAACAAAATCGTCATCCCCACTGATCGACCACATCTCCAATGCCTTGGCCCGTTAGGGGATCCAGATCCAACCAACTTCATAAACGCAGAAACCAACAGAATCCCTTTTAGAGCAGAGAACTTTTCTTTGGATCTGTGGAAGGATACTTTTCGTTCCTGGCCTAGCCCTACCGTGGGGTGGACAGATTGGTTTTTGAGGGTCAGCAACTCAAATGAAGTCCAATGGGGTGAAAGAAATCTAGCCCAATGCATTAGCTTGTCCATTGCCGATATGCATAGGAACGAGTCACTGCTGATAGCTGCATCATACTTCTGGTCAGACACGCTCAACGCCTATGTCTTTGGCCACGGCCCTGCTTCCCCCACTCTTGCCGATGTGGCTATGCTCACCGGGTTAGATATTTCTTCTGCCGATAGCACCCACTTTTTTGATACCAAACCCAGTGCTAAGGTAGAAACCCGCTCCATCGGCGGCTGGTCAGGGTATATCCAAAAATACCGCAAAACAGGCCTTGTTGACATAAAGGAGCAGACCTGCTTTTTGAACATGTGGCTAGACAAATTCGTGTTTTGTGGTCGATCGGCAGGACCAACTTCCTTTCATCTAGCAGCAGCGGAAAGTCTGGCCAATGGTGGCCGATTTCCCCTCGGCCGATACTTGCTCGGAGCAGCCTATCACCTCCTCCACCAGGTAACTAAGAAGCTCTTGCTTGGCCAGTCTATCAGCAACTTGGGAGGCCCCTGGTGGTTTATCAATATGTGGCTCAATCTGCATCTGCACAAGCGCCTCGACTTTAACCTGTTCACACAGCGTTTCCCAAGAGACATAGCTGAAAATCATGTGTTGGGTGAAGAAGAATCGGCAACACGTGCTCCCTTAAACTTCGGCGAGGATGTCATAGTCCTGCCTGGTTCAGGGGGTAATCCAGATCAGGTCAGCCGATTCTTCCAAACTTTGTATGAGGGCTTGGCCAGAGATGAGCGAGCATGGTTAGCCTATGATGACCCAGACAGTATGCTTCCCTTGGTTTTCAACCCATTCGACGAAGCTCTTGATATTGATAATGAAGTGATGATGGCAATGGTGACTCCCAGAGCCATACCAGTGAATTTCTTTGGTAGTGGGAAAACCTCCCCCCAGACTTATGAATTTTACAACCCATCGGCATTAGCCCGTCAGTTAGCTTTCGGCCAGCTGCCGATTGCACTCTGCTATGCCGATGTGATAAAGCCCAGAGAAACCATCACCAGTCTCCTTGAATGGATTCGAGTAGCCCAACTACCATCGAGTGCCGATACAGACGTGGATCTATCTGAGTGGGTTCCAGCTGCGTTCATCACTCAGGCATACAAGCAGTGGTGGGCAGAATGGAAGGAGCATCTGTTCTGCAAATCGGCCCTCACGTATCGCGGTATGATCGACCCTGAGTACGAAGTTCCCACTGATACTGTAAGTGTCTTCAAACCGATGTTTCAATTCTCTCAATTCTATTTCTATCGGTGAATTACTTTTGTACTATTTTTGCAGGTTGATGATACCCCTCCATCGGTCAGCAAAAGTGGCAAGCCGATTGATCTGTTTGCCTCAGGCCCAATCTCTTCAATCGGCCACAATGCCCCTACCCTGGCTGCTATCGTGCATCGAGGCATACGCCTCAGGAAAGTTACCAACAGGAGAACCCAGATTCCACCATCGGTAGCCGCTTCCACTCTAGCACAGGCTTTTAAGGTAGCTGTTAAACCTCTTCATTTATACCGATCTTACCTTTACATCGGCTACATTTGTATTCACAAATTCCTCTTTGTTGTTACAGCAAACCAGTGCATCGGCAAAAACCAGGAGCCAAGGCGCCGATGCCCCCCAGTCCAGCCAGCCAAAGAGGAAGGGTGCCAAGAGTACCAGGGCAGGAACAAAGCGCCAGAAAGTGGCAACTCCTCCTCCTCCTCCTCCGGTATCTTCCATTCCGGTGGAATCTTCTCCTTCTCCTCCAGACGTAGAGACTCAGCAAGCACCATCTCCCCCTCAACCGCAAGAAACACCAGAAGTAGACGAACCCCAGCAGGAAGAACCCCAAGCAGAAGCACCCCAGCCAGAAGGCACGTGAGCCGATGTGGGTGAACAAACTACCGACCCAGCAGATTCGATCATATCATCGGTAGTTCCCTCAATCCAGACAAGCACCGTCCCTTCTCAAGGTAACACATTTTTATAGCATCACCGCCGATGAACTTATTCCTTTTCGATTTTATAACCCCTTCTGTTAATTTTCAGCTGACATCGTTCCATCGGCAATCCTGGCCGATCAATCTGTAGCTCCATCGGCATCTTCCAGTCAAAGGCAAGAGATCGCCCTGAAGCAAGTAAGTCATCCATCTTCCATCAATATTTTTTACCGGCATCCTGATCATGGAATGACTCATTTTATTTTCCTTTTCAGGAGCAGGACTCTCCCGACAGCCTATTCTCCTTTGCTATTGATATCTCCGATGATGAAGGCGAGGAAGCGAGCTCCTCCCGGGCAGTCGGGATCGCATCGGCAGAGATCAGAGCCAAGCTGGAAGAACTATCGACTTTCCTTCATTAGGATACGGCACAACTGGTCGATAACTCCGACCCAGCCAAGGTTCTGTTCAGGACTCTCAGAGGCCAGATTCCAGCCGATGTCGAAGAAATCCTCTTCCAAGCCGCGCATCTGGAGAGTCGTCAGCTGCAGTACCAGAGGGCTTCTCGGCGCCTTGCCGATAGAGCTGCTCAAACCCAGCTTTCTGAAGAGATGATGAAAGAGAAGCTCCTGACCGATGAGAAGCACAAGAACATCGGCACCTTGAGATCTTCAGGAGACGCGCTGAAGCAGAAGATATCTAACCTATCGGCAAAAAGAGAATCCCTGCTGGCAGAACTCAAGCAAGTGGAGGACGCATTATCCCAAGCCCAACAGGAAGAGAGCCAACTGCCAGAGACCATCAGGCTCCTTGAGCAAGAACGAAACGTCCACGGTCGCAAGGCATTGCAGTTGAAGAAGAAGCTGAAGTCGATAGAAGGTTCTGCCGATGACGATATCAAAGAGGTAGAAGCAGCCAACCAAATCCGGCTGCGCGCCATATCGGCGATCCAGACACTGCTGAACACATGAAGCTCTCATCGGCAACATATCTTTACTTCTCTGCACTTCCAGTTTTCTTGTCGTTTTAATCTAGCCGATAGGATTATTATCGGCAACTTTTGAAACACTAAGTCTGGCCCCAGATACATTTTAACCCAGCCGATAGGAGTGTTATCGGCACTTAAATCTTTATGCATCGACCCATATGCTGGGGTAGTACTTCTTTAAATATTTGCCATTTAATGCTCTGGGAAATTCAACTCCTTCGAGAGTTTCTAGAATGTAGGCGTTACCAGGAGCCGATCGACTTATCCGATAAGGACCCTCCCAATTGGGAGACCATTTTCCAAACTTTGAACTTTTAGTCCCGATCGGTAAGATTAACTTCCATACTAAGTCTCCATCGGCAAACTCCTTAACCTTTACCTTCTTATCGTACCATCTAGCAACCCTTTTCTTATTCTCCTCTATACTCATCAAAGCCCTTAGCCGATGTCCTACTAGATCATCCAACTCGTCTGTCATCAAAGTAGCATAATCATCGGCAGCCAATTGATCTTGAAAAGATAGTCGCCTAGATCCAGTCTTAATTTCCCAAGGCAATACTGCATCATGTCCATACACCAACTGATAAGGTGCAACTTTAGTTGATCCATGACAAGCCATCCGATAGGACCACAAGGCTTCATTTAACAATGTGTGCCACCTTCTAGGATTCTCTTCAATTTTCCGCTTAATAAGTTTAATGATTCCTTTGTTAGACGCTTCGGCCTGCCCATTAGCTTGAGCATAGTAAGGAGAGGAATTCAACACTTTAATCCCCATACCGGTTGCGAATTCATCAAACTCCCCTAATGTGAACATAGTGCCTTGATCGGTAGTAATCGTCTGAGGAATCCCAAATCGGTAAATAATGTGTTCCTTCACAAAATCAATCATATTAGCCGATGTGACCTTCTTCAAAGGAATAGCTTCAACCCATTTAGTGAAATAATCGGTGGCAACTAGAATGAACTTATGTCCTTTTCTAGATGGTGGATGAATCTGGCCGATCAAATCAATAGCCCATCCCCGGAACGGCCAAGGTTTGATAATAGGATTCATGGCCGATGCGGGTGCTCTTTGAATGTTGCTAAACTTTTGACAGCCCTGACACCCTTTGAAATAGTTAAAGCAATCCTCAAGTATGGTCGACTAGTAATATCCGTTCCTCCTAATCATCCACTTCATCTTGAAAGCTGACTGATGTGCTCCACATACCACTTCATGGATTTCTCCCATCAAGCTTCTAGCTTCATCATCACCCAAGCATCGAAGAAGAATTCCATCGATAATTCGGTAATACAATTCATCTTCGAGGAGCACATACTTAGTAGCTTGAAACCGAACCCGCCTTTCAACTTTCCTAGATGGATCCTTCAAATAATCAATGATCTCTTTTCTCCAATCATCGGCATCAATTGCCGATATCGTATTAATCATAGGCTGATATCCCGAAGCATGCTGAGCTAACCGATTGGCCTCTTCATTATGCAACCGAGGAACATGTTCTAATCGGAAGTCTTTGAATTCTTTTAACAGTTGCATACTCCTCTCGTAATAAGTTATGAGAACTCCACTCCGGCATTCATAGCTCCCAGCCAATTGATTTATAATCAGCATAGAATCCCCGAAAACCTCAACGGCATCAGCATGAACTTCTCTCAATAACTCCAACCCTCTTATCAAGGCTTGATACTCAGCTTGATTATTTGTCGACGTAGCAGCAATCGGCAAGGAAAATTCATACTTCCTCCCTCGAGGGGAAACTAACACTATGCCGATTCCTGCCCCCCTGTCACATGTGGATCCATCAAAGAAGAGTGTCCAAGGCACAATTTCCAAAGCTTCCACTGTACCGCAATGTTGAGTTACGAAATCGGCCATAATCTGCCCTTTAACTGCCTTAGCCGATTCATAACGCAAATCGAATTCCAACAGCGCCAAAATCCATTTACCGATCCTGCCACTCATAATCGGCATGGATAACATGTACCGGACCACATCATCTTTGCAAATAACAGTGCATTCGGCCGATAACAAGTAGTGCCTTAACTTGATACAAGAGAAATATAAACACAAGCACAATTTCTCGATAGCCAAATACCTGGTCTCAGCATCAATCAACCTCCTGCTTAAGTAATAAATTACACGCTCCTTCCCTTCAAATTCTTGAATTAAAGCCGAACCGATGACCATCCCATCGGTAGACAAATACAATCTGAAGGGCTTCCCTTGCTGAGGTGGAATCAAAACTGGAGGATTCATTAAATACTTCTTGATTTCATCCAGGGCCAACTGTTGTTCCTTCCCCCAAACAAACTCTTGATCGGCCTTTAACTTAAGAAGAGGGCTGAAAGCACGGATTTTACCAGACAAGTTAGAAATGAACCTTCTGATAAAATTTACCTTGCCGATCAAGGATTGGAGCTCGGTTTTGTTGGTAGGGGCTACTATCTTATTGATGGCATCAATAGCTCTTCGACTGATTTCAATTCCTCTCTGGTGCACCATGAAACCAAGAAATTGCCCTGCCGATACACCAAATGCACACTTATTGGGATTCATCTTCAATCCATGCTTCCTTGTGCACTCCAATACCTTTCGTAGATCGGCAAGATGCTTTGCGAAGTCCCCAGACTTGACCACCACGTCATCAATATAAATCTCTACCAGTTTGCCGATGAATTCATGAAATATAAAATTCATGGCCCTTTGATAAGTAGCACCAGCATTCTTAAGGCCAAAAGTCATGACTATCCACTCAAACAATCCAACATGACCAGGGCACCTGAACGCAGTCTTTGGAATATCTTCTTCAGCCATGAATATTTGATTGTACCCTGCATTGCCATCCATAAAGCTAATAATCCGATGCCCAGCCGCGGCGTCAACCAACAGATCGGCAACTGGCATTGGGTATCCATCCATCGGCGTAGTTTTATTGAGATTCCTGAAATCAATGCAGACCCGAAGCTTCCCGTTCTTCTTGTAGACCGGAACAACATTGGAAATCCATTCGGCATACCGACACTGCCGAATAAATTTAGCTTCAATAAGTTTGGTTATTTCGGCCTTGATGTCAGGAAGAATATTAGGATTACATCGGTGAGCTGGCTGCTGATGTGGCCGAAATCCAGAGTTGATAGGCAACCGATGTTCAACAATTGATCGGTCCAAACCAGGCATCTCAGTATAATCCCAAGCAAAGCAATCTTTATATTCCTTTAACAAATCGGTTAATTGCTGCTTACACTCAGGACTTAACTTAGCACTAATAAAAGTAGGTCTAGGCTTAACACCACTACCTATATCTACTTCTACCAAATCATCGGCCGATGTGAATCCTAGCCTAACTTCCATCATCGGCAAACCTATCCATTAAAAACCTTCGTCAGAACCGACTGCTTGGATCGGTGGAATTTCGTAATCGGTAACCTTGAGAAAATCCTTCTCCCAAACTTCTCCTGAAATACACCTAGTCCTCTCATAGGTGTCCGCCTCTGCCGACGCAATGACATAAGAAGAATCTGCCGGGACAATCTCAATTTTGTCACCTACCCACTGAACCAAACATTGGTGCATTGTAGACGGGATGCAACAATTAGCATGAATCCAATCTCTTCCCAATAGCAAGTTGTAAGCACCCTTTCCACTGATCACAAAGAAGGTTGTCGGCAAGGTTTTGCTGCCGATGGTCAACTCTACACATATTGCCCCCTTGACTGGAGACACGTTCCCTTCAAAGTCTTTAAGCATCATATCGGTCTTGGTCAAATCCTGATCCCCTCTCCCAAGCTTCCGATATACTGCATACGGCATGATGTTGATAGCAGCCCCACCATCAACTAGAATCTTGGTCATCGGCTGCCCATCAACCCTTCCTTTGACAAACAGAGCCTTGAGATGTTGTCTTTCGTCATCGGCAGGTTTCTCGAAAATAGCTGTCATCGGATCCAGAGCCAATTGAGCTATTTGGTCGGAAAATTCCAACTCATCATCACTGGATGGCGCAAGAAACTCCATCGGCAACATAAAGACCATGTTGACATCTGCCGATGGACCTTCCCCCTTGGGATCTGATTGCTGCTGACCTCCAGACTGACCAGAGTTCTCGCCCTTCCTTAGCCCTTCTTGCCTTTCGCGCTGCAATCTCCTTTTCTGTGTCTTGGTCAACCCCTCTGGACACCATGGAGGAAGCGGCTTCTGCCTTGCTGCTGGGCGACGATTCTCCCTTGACTCCATCCGATGCGTATTGGCATCCCTGCAAAATATGAATTCATCGGGAACTCGTGCATTAGCCATCTCCTCGAGCTCTTCCTGGTTCCTGGGAAAATATTGGACACGATCACCAAGCCTATCGTGCACGCTGAGCCTGCCCCCCAGCCGATCGTGAACCGATGTTCTTCCTCTGATCGGCCCATTGGATCGCCGATTGTCATCGTGATAGCGCCGATCAGACCTATCATACCGATCATAACCATTGCACTCAGGGCAGTCTCTGACAGTGGGAAGCTTAATGTTCTCCTCCCAACAATGGATGAAGAACGGACAATTCCAGTGATCTCTATGCCGATTCCACTCCTGTCGGCGTCTTTCTTCTTCCCGACGATAATCCTCTTGCTGGCGCCGATACCGATCTTCCCGTTGCTGCCAATTCTCTCGAGGCCTTCTATGAGTTATAACGATGCCAGATCGAGGAGGCCTACCTGAGCTGGTTCCTTCCTGGACCAAGCGTCTACCTCTTGCATCGGCAGTAGTAACCTGATGCTGAGGATCCACCGATGCACTTCTCTCGGCTGCTTCTGATGTTAAGACCTTAGCCTTTCCCTTGGCATCCAACATGTTTCTTGGGAAAGGATGTTGGTCTATCTTCATCGGCTTCTGGGTCTTGGAGCTATCAAACTTGATTCTCCCAGACTCTATAGCCGATTGCAGCTGCTGTCTGAAAACCTTGCACTCATTGGTGTCATGAGAAGTTGCATTGTGCCACTTGCAATATTTCATCCTCTTTAACTCCTCAGCCGATGGGATCACGTGATTAGGAGACAGCTTGATCTGACCTTCCTGAAGTAGAAAATCAAATATCCTATCGGCCTTAGCGATGTCAAAAGCGAACTTCTCTGGTTCCTTCTGCCCAAAAGGGCAAGACATCGGCTTCTTGTTTTTCACCCACTCTGCCAAGCGACTGGTTCCTCATCAGAATCTGAGCTTGTTGCTTCATCAACAAACGATACCTTTTTGTTCCATGCTCTCTTGGGTTCGAAAGGCTTGATATCTTGATCAGAAATCCTCTGCACCAAATGACTTAAGCTTTCAAACTCCTGAGAGGCATACTTATCCCTGATGTGTGGCAACAAACCCTGGAAAGCCAAATCGGCTAGCTGCCGATCATCCAAAACCAGACTGTAGCATTTATTCTTGACTTCCCGTATCCTCTGCACAAAACCTTCAACTGATTCATCATTGCGTTGCCTCAATTTGACCAAATCGGTGATCTTCTTCTCATGAACCCCAGAAAAGAAGTATTTGTGGAATTGTTTCTCCAGATCGGCCCAAGTAATTACCGAGTTGGGAGGTAGTGATATGAACCAGATAAAGGCCGATCCAGACAACGATGATGAAAATAAGCAAACCCTTAACTCGTCCCTGTTACCAGCTTCTCCGCATTGAATGATGAACCTATTGACGTGCTCCATGGTCGACGTGTCATCCTGTCCAGAAAACTTAGTAAAGTCCGGTACCTTGTATCGATGCGGAAGCGGGATCAAATCATATGCGGGAGGATACGGTGTCCGATAAGAGTAAGTGTTGACTTTGGGTTTTATCCCAAATTGATCCCTCATTACTTCAGCGATCTTATCGGCCCAGTACGCATCGGCATCCTGCCAATGAGGAGGCTACGGGTCCGGCACCTGCTGGTACACCTCCGCACGTCGGTGCGGTACACGATCTGTATGGAACATTGGGTTGATCATCTGGCCACCAATCTATGGACCACCCAGCTGTTGCCCGCTAATTTGCTGTCCATCGACTTGCTGCCCGAGATTCATTGGCTGGTTAGGGATTCCCTGATTCTGGAATCCGGGATAGATCTGTCCTTGCTGGAACCCTGTAGCCTGGTGATTCTGTTGGGGTGTTTGCAGAAAGACTTGCTGCCCAAGCCATCCATTATTAGCGTTCATCGGCATAGGCCCTGCCGATGATTGGTAATTGGGCATCATCATTGAATTGACATACCCTGACTGAGCCATATACCTCTGTTGCATCAGCATCGAGTCTGCCGATGTGTTAGGCATCTAGAACATTGGATCTTGAGGATTCCCAGTATGAGGTCTTGCAGTAGTAGTTGTAGTATACCGAGGACTCTGGTTCATCGGCGCATTGGGAGGTGCCGATTGTTGATATTTGGTAACGCAATTAGAAAATGATCCGCAAGCGCACGGATATCGGTGAGCATTTCACCCGGGAGGTTTTCCAGAGTATCGTATTTATATTTTTACCACTGGGAGAAAGGGTGCATCTGACTAACCAAATCTATTGCTACTACCCCTTTAGGCTACAAAGAATGTTTCTCGATGTGAGTGATGTATAGAGAAGACTGCAACCGTAGTCTTGTTCTAACCTTGGTAAGGATGATCTATTGTTCTATTGGGGAGGCTCACGGAATCTAGACAACACAAAGGATGTTCGACCCGCACCTATAAACCTGCCCGTCCTGCTAACAAGATATGGGATACAAAGGTAACTCAGAAATGTCATGTTCCTCGCTACTACCACGGTCCAGCTAGTCAGGGTATATCTATGAGTAACCTAGCCTAAACACCACGTTTACGCTAGCAAGTGATTACTCTAATACTCAACCGGAAGAGGATTAAAGTAAACTCATAAACCAAAGAACAATAAAACAAGAACTTACTAGAATTAGAAGTCGAATTACTGAAGAATCTTAGAAGCAAGCCTCGGGTTAGGAGACTTGATCCCGCAGGTACAACTCGGAGTAGACACCGACAGGCCGGCCTTCCTCCGATCCACACCTCCACTCTATCTCTCTCAATCTAGTAGAAACTAGAAGATCTATTTCTACTTTACATTGGTTGCTAAGCCTAAAAAGAAATATTATTTAGAGAAGAGGTTTTCCTTCGAGGGCACCCCTCAATCTCTATGATAATTTCTTGTCTCCTCCAGGGGCCAGGGGGGTCTCCTTATATAGTCCTCCTCCTCTATGCATTTTTGGGTCGGCAGGCGATGTGGTACTAAACTTTCCACCATATCTCATTAAAATGCACATAGGCCTTAATGGACCAAAATCTGATTTGGGCCCAATTAATCCCGCAGCTCATTTATGTGGAGTCCTTCTTTTATTAATATCTCTTGATTACGAACTCCAAATATAGCAAATAATATATGCATTTCGATCAGCTCGACGAGATCTTTGCAACGGTGTACTCCATTCTGTGATTGGTGGAAACACCTGGGCGGGCGCCCAAGGGGGGTGGGCGGGCGCCCTGCCCCCGGGCCCGTTTGCCTTCTCGTTCGTTCCCGTGGCTTCTGGAGTCTTCTAGATGATAGAAAATTGTGCGGCACATTAATATCTCTATGTAATCCCGATGTGTGGGCCTTTCTTCCATATTTCCTAATAACCCCCTGAAGAAATAGACAAACACCAAAACTCGTGGAATTCTGTCAGATAAAACCCTAAGTCTAGATGTTGATTTTATTTGGATCCTTTTCTTTGTTTATTTGATAATTAAATTTGATACTTAAGGACCGTCAACACCGATGTCATAGAAGTCTTGCCTCTCGTGTCAGTTGTCTGCGACATTCCCGGCGTTAACTCTGGAGGCATACCATAACCCCACCAGTTGGGAGGAAGAGTCAATCCTGACATTGCCGATGCCAACATATCTATAGTCCGTTTAATCTGCCCATCCGAAGTCTGTGGATTGGTTGTCATCGGTGTAGATTGTGTATTCGTGGCTCCCAACGTACTTGGAGGAACGGTAGATTGTGAACCCGCAGCGGCTGTAGTAGCCGATGGAGCTGTGACCACCGGTGACCCTGGCTGATGATAAGTAGGGCCCACATAATCTGGCGGCATCTGTCCTTCCTTGAAAGTTCTTGCCACGGCATTGAAAACCGTATTAGACAGTACGCCGGCTTGGTTGATCAAAGCACGATTGATAGCGCTGTCAACCATCTCTTGAAGCTTGCCAGGATTGGCTTCAAAAGTGACCTGCCGAGGAGTCGGCGGTGCATCCTTCTGAATCACCTCACCGCTTCTGTTCATGCTGAAGGACCTCAGGCACTGCAGCTTGTAGTCCTCCATGGCTTTAGCAATAGCTTGCTTCTGCTCATCCTTGAGATTGGCTTCCGTCACGGGGATGACGTTCTCTTGATCAAACTCAGAGGTCGACATGTTGATCTTGATCTTGAATCGGTCCCACCGGGCGTGCCAAAAGATGTGTTGGTGCAAAAGCTGGTCTGCAAACACAAAGGGCTAATACCCGATTCAAACGTTAAGGCGTGCCAGCCGATTTGACCTTACTATCGGCAAAGGTGGTAACTCGAATACTTTAGTCCTGACAACAGCGATGCGCCCGGATGTCACGGCTAAGAGGTACTCACACGGAACTCGAGAACGCGCCGAGCTTAAGTCGACGAATTCCTAAGAACTCGTAATGAAAAGGAAAAAGTATGACGAAGTCGTCGAAAAGTAGATGCTGGAATATGAGTAAAAACGTGTGTTTGATTGATTGATAGATGTCTCATTACAAGGCCCTAGGGTCTATATTTATACCCTGCTCAAAGAGCTACAACCAGACATGACTAGAACTCGAATTCCAAATTACACAGAATCTGTATACAAAACAATTTAAACAACTAAGGAAAACATAAAACTACCCCCGTGATAGACTGGAACACCTTCACGAACCCATCGGCAGCTTCCAGACTCTCTCTCCGTATCATCGGCGGACTCCCTTGTCGTGGTCATCGGTAGATTCCCTTGCCACAGCCATCGGCACGGACGCATCATCATCTATGGACTTAATCACGTCCAACCCCTTCTTCATCGGCAACCAACCTCATCGGCAACTCATCCTGTATATTAAACACCGCTGACTTACCTTGCTGGCCCATACTTTACCAAACATGGACACGTGCCCAAAAACGGTGTCAACAAGCCGCCAGAGAAAGAAGGAAGAGGACAGGGAACGGATACGCAGATTGGAGGAAGGACTCATAAAGACCCAAGAAGTGGCTCAACGGGCCCTTGAGCGGGAGCAAGCGCTGAAGGCCACAATGGATAAGAAAATCCAAAAGGCCGTGGAGGAAGCTGTAACTTCCCGCCTCCAAAGCTTGTCACAGCCACCGGCCGCCAACATCAGCCCTTGCTCAGCTCATCTAAAGAGCAGTTGTGCTTCTACGGAGGCGCCTGCGAGGCAAGTTGATGACGTAGGGCTGCGATTCCCGGTGGATGACGTCACCGCTCCGTTGACGTCTTGTGAGCTCCATATTCCGGAGGGCGATGGCACAGTAAAGGTGGCTACTGGTGTCGTATCTCCTATCGACCCCACCAAGACACCAAGGATCCACTCTGTCCCAATACTAGCCGGACATGCTTGTGTCTTAGTGGATAGAGTGGTTAGAGGCCGTGAAAATGTGCCTCTCGATATCGAAGGCGGTGATGGAGAGAAGACACTTGGTGAAGCGGAGAAGACATTCATATATTGGAGGAAACGGTACATCATTATTCCTGGGGTGCCGCCGCCACAACCGAACCCTAGCAGGTGCGGATTATTGTGGACGCTACTGCTTTTTCTATAATTATATACTGTATCAAATTACATTTAGTCATGTATACATATACCTTATTTGTTTTTCTTCAAATCCAGGGCCTCCCCCCACCGAAGTCCGTCTGTCCATTCACCGCATGACCATAGTGCCGTGGGACACGACGACGACAACGACGACGTACAAGAGAAGGCCGCATCCCCACTACCGGCCGCCGCATCTCCTCCACGAAGGAATCCAACGCCGCCCGCGGTCGAATCTCCTCCACAACAGCAAGCTCCACCTGCGCCGCTGCCTCAGCCAATGCCGACAACGGCCGCCGCCTCATCGGCACCGGCTGGTGCTGCATCGAGGAGGAAGAGGTCGTCCGCCGAGACACAGAGATCACTCCAACCACCTACGGCAAAGAGGAAAGCTTTGAACACGAAGATCCCGAAGACGACCAAGCTTCCATATGAGAAGACCGATAGGAAGTGCTTGCTGCAAGCAAAGCGGAAGTCAAAGCATTCTTTGAAAAATGCAAAGCTAATAGAAAAGCAGAGCAAGAGCCGCCATACCTAATGTATCCTCGTTCAAAGCTACGTCAAGTGGTGCAGAAAATTACAGACGCGAATCGTGCTGCGAGTAAACAACCAGGGTCAACAATATCAGACTACGACCGTACTGTCCTGAAGAAAATCAAGGCAGACAAAAGAAAAGTCCAGCAAAAAGTGGCACAGCTCGGCGAACAAGCGCAACAATCAGTTCAGCCACTAGTGGTTGCGAATGAGTACGGTTCAAACGCCAACTTGCTGGCAATGACTATACCTGCTAATGTGGACTTAGATGAACTCGGGAATTGGATGGAAGAAACTGGGCTGCCCCTAGAAGCACTTCTAGGGCGTACCGATGCGCCAATCCACGGAGGTGTCGATGACTATCAGAGTCGGTATATTTACGGCGGGAGTATGTGCCACCCTAAGAAGGTACGAGGACTTGGTACGCAAATATACAAGCTGCACGAGTACTACTTGAGAGTCAGCTCAAAACATATAGAAGAAGAATTGATTGCCGTCCGAGTCCGCGACCGACACTACTTCTGTGGAGATGACGTCATATGAATAGATTTTAGTGAAGTACACCAACTTCTCCATATGAATGCTCTCGACAAATCTCTCATGAGCTGCTACTGTCTGTAAGTGATTCTTCCTTTCAATCATTAATCCCATTATAGCATATGTATGTATTCGTAATAACTACGCTCACGATGTGCAGACACATGATGAGAGAACAAAGATTGAAAAAAGACAATCGAATTGGTTTCATCGATCCATATGTCATGTACAAGGACACTAAAACTAAAGATCCATTGAATCTGAAGCCTAAGGAAATGGAGAAGAACCTCCGGAGGTTCTTTTATAACCAAAGGCATACAGAGAAGATACTCTTCCCTTACAATATGGGGTAAGTGTTGTGTTATATCATGTCTTAGTTAATCCGACATTAAGATATACATATATAAGTTGACTCTAAACAAATGCATAGATCATTGGATACTCATTGAGATTAAGATCACGGAACAAAAAATACATGTGTGGGACTCAATGAAAAAAGACCTGGCACTCTATCAAGACATAATAGACATGATCCAGAGGTAAGTATATATCATACTTTAAATATCGATGCGTGCTCCTTTACTTTATTATGCTAGCTATACCTAATCAACGAGCGTCTTATTGGGCAGGGCTTGGGCTTGGCTACAACAAAAATATTATACAGATCTGAATGTGTCACTTCCTCCTCCTGTTTACTCCCTTGGGTGCCCACGCAGCCGTTTGGAACGAATCTATGTGGATACTATGTTTGTGAATTTATGCGGTGCACCCTATTTAAACCTGCTCAAAGTGTTCTAAAAGTAAGTAACATGCATGTGTATACAGTAAATTCATATCTTATTTATTTGTTGGAACTAAATAGATTTTATGTATTTTAATATCTTTTTTAACTAATGCAAAATGGAAGGAGTGGAATATGAAAGATAAAGTGTTCGAGTACACATTACTCCTTAGAGTCCAGGAGACGATCGCCGGATTTATGACGATCGCCGGATTTATCAACGATCGTGTCATTCCGGAAGACGGCGAGTTCCACTTATATCCGCAGGGCTTCAAGCCCATTCCAAACAAGGACGAACACTTGTATGGGCTTTGAGTGGGCGGACAAACATTATGTAATCATTAACCGGTGGCAGCACACTTGATTATTACTTGTACATAATATTATTATTGTAAATGTAATGTGTATGTACGTATGTGTATAGCTATATAATATATATAGATATATATATATTATACGGATAATATATATATGTAGTTTCATACTTTATTTGTGTGCAATAATGACTCTCGTATAGGTGCAACGTATACGGATAATTGCGGTATATACGATTAAATTGGAGAACATATACAATTGAAAACCAAAATCAATAAAGAAATGAAAAGGGAAAAGAAAAAGAAAAAGAAAAAAAAACCTTTAGTCCCGGTTGGTAATACCAACCGGGACTAAACGGGGTGGCCAGGGGTGGCGCCACGTCACTGCCTGGCGCCCCCTGTAGTCCCGGTTGGTACCAACCGGGACTAAATGTCCCCATTTAGTCCCCGGCCGGTGAGCCGGGACTAAAGGTGGGACTTTTAGTCCCGATCTCTTAGTCCCGGCTCGCCACTCGGGACTACAAGTGGTTTTCGACCGGGACAAAAGGCCTGTTCTGTACCAGTGTGTTTATTTTGTTTTGTTTTTATATTTGTTGTTCTAGGTTTCTATTTTTTCAAGAATATCAATCAAATATCAAAATAGTTAATAAATTATGAACCATTAACCCTTGATCTCTTTCTTAAGATTTTTCATCACCAAGTAGTTTATGCAGTTTTGATTAGGAACAAAACTTATATTCCCTACAACTAAAAAGAACAAAAGTAAGACTATTTTATTATGAGACCTCTTTTTTTTGTTCCATCCGTCCGCCAGACCCATGCGTTCCGCGGCTTCTCCCGCATCCGGCGTCGCGTAGACAAGGAAACCCCCGCTGTCTACGCACACAACCACGGCACACACAAGGAAAGCCAGGAGACATCCCGCTATCCACGCTCACACCTCCATCCCTGTCGCATCCCGCTTGCGCCTCCGTCACCGATCGGTCTGACCCTGAGCCTAGCCTGGCCGCCGCAGGAGTCCCCCAGCCCCTGCTGTCCACGCTCGCGCCCTCCATCCCCGTCGCACGCCGAAGCCCTACACCATCACCAATTCGCGCGAGATTTGGACCGATCCTAAGCACGACAAATTCCTCAAGGCGCTGCAGCTGTGAGTCATCCCGCTCCCCTCAGCACTATTCGTGCCCACCTCCGGCGGCGAGTTACTTTGTCGCAAATAATGAGTTTAACTTTGTTTTTTTTTTTGCTGATTTTAATGATGTGCATTTGTGTGCGAATTGAGTAGATCGAAGTACGTTCTAGAGATTAGAGAAATACCTAGCTGAGAAGTATTTATTATAGCTTAATGAAATACTTAAGATGTCTACTCTGATTGGATTACTACTAGAGATTAGCTACAGACTTACCTAGCTAAGAAGTACGTACTTGCCTACAGAATGCAGCTGAGATGTACATACTGTATGATTTGGGTTTTACCATCAGTACCTATTCTAAAGGCTTGCTATCTGCATTTGCTTTAATTAGATGCTGATCTCTTGTCATATTGGACTTTATTCTTTCACATCTTTTTTGTTTGTAAAAATATTGTTTGGCCTATTTGTATCCAACATTTAAATTGATATTCATGTCTTATTATGTATTTGGGAACCATTCTACTTGTACTTTGCCCTCTGTAGTTACTCTTAAACAAACTAATCATATTGGAACAATCTTTTGCCTGAACTGTAAAAATTTAGAACGTGTAACTATTGTGTCCACTACATGTCCTGTCTGCAATGCATAGTGGACAGGGTCTTATTGGCCGTGCTGGAACCTTAAACACTTATGGCCAACAAAAGTAAACTGTTAAGTCTCTCTGAGTGTTATTCTGAGCTATTAGTTCTTCGAGCA
Source organism: Sorghum bicolor (assembly GCF_000003195.3). Taxonomy (NCBI): domain Eukaryota; kingdom Viridiplantae; phylum Streptophyta; class Magnoliopsida; order Poales; family Poaceae; genus Sorghum; species Sorghum bicolor. Next base: position 51,758,575 of record NC_012871.2, read on the forward strand.
GATCAAACACAGGTATACAACCACATAGTGAGAGATTATGTTCTCTCAAGTTCTTGGCATTTTGGTTTCTTTTCTCGCCTTATGAATTGGTTGTTCGATGGTTTTTCATTTAGGACAAGAAGAAATTCTTTCACTTTTGTCTCGGCTAAGAGAGCAACAAGCTTCGAGGTAATATATCATTGTTGGATTCTCAATTGCAAAATAAACTAGAAGAACTTCCCGCGCATTGCTGCGGGTAGTCAAGAGAAAATACAGATAGATTTGAATGTAAACCACTGGGAATACAGATGTATTTGGATGTAAAATACTGAAAAATAAAGTATATATGTATGATGTTGATAATGCATGTACACTTATGAACTTGTTATGCAAATAAATCACACATCAACTATAGAAAAAATCAAAAAAAGAATCACAAAACCTTATGCTTTAACTATATCAACATATATCACTCGGCAAGAAAATACGTCTAATATATGTTTTTGAGAGAAACTTAATTTGTAGATGCAACAACTGAATAGATTAGGCCTGCAAAATAATCAGATTTATAAAAGTAAGGGGGAAAACACTAACGGGGGCAGTGGCACCAGTGGCGGAGGGAAGGGGGGGCTGAGGGGGGCCTGGCACCCCCCAACCTTCCCATAACTCCCTTAATACACCACATAGATTAGATGTTTAATTATCTAATTAGCTAGTTAATGATATTATCTGTACTAAGATTTTTATTCTTATTTCATATTAATCTCTAATAGTTTCTTATACAAATAGAATCTAGATCTTTCTAATATTTTCTTCATATCTTTTATTTTTATTATTGCCTATCAAACATCAGTTTGTCCCCTACCACACACTTTAATTAGCTAGTTAATTGAAAATCAGCGTTTTTCTTGTTTAATCCTTCTGATTGATCTCCAACAATGGGATCTATATTATTTAGCATTAGTCTTGCTATTATCTTTCTTATCTCCTATGCTTCTATCAATATTCGTCTAAACTCTAAACGGTCATTTAGCCCGTTGTACTCAACTTTTAAACACTAACAGTGGTATGGTGTTTCTGTTTAGCCTTCTATTTAAATAACTGTTTTACCTGTTTAAGTGATCGTTTTGTCTAAGACTAAATGATATGTAACTGATTGTTTGTCATTTGATGTTAGGATCTAGTACTAATTAATTTTGCCCCCATTTAACTACTTGTTTTTATTGTGATTCTTTTCCTGGGCAAAGAAATAGAATGATCAGGTGAAGGTTAGAGGCTTGAGACTAGTTAAATTTTTCTTTAATTTTTTTAGTTTTTCTGCTTTTTTTGCATCGCAATACAAACGTTTATTTTGGTGCTATGTACACCTTTGTCATGTAATATTTTGACACACATGATTGTTCTTGGTTTGCACGGCCCCTCCTATGTTCAAATCCTGGCTCCGCCCCTGGGCAGTGGGATAGTGGGACATCACAAAATATCGTACAGTACATGATCTGCGACTGCAAGGAATGAAGGATAGCCTGCATATACACTAATGAAAAGACCATGATCCAATTTACGACAAACAACACATGATCAGCCAGCGGTACCAAGAGGAGAGACGGGAATGAGGACCGTCCAGTGGACATGCAGTGTGTGGCATCTTGTCTTGTGAAGATCATAGACTGGAATAGATTAGGGAAAAGTATGCTTGGAAGAGACAGATGGTGAGCCAGCAATTATTGATGAGCGGACTGGCCAAAAGCGAGGTGTATCATGGACTGGATGGAGTATATATAGAGCTGAGCACAAACTATGGGTAAGGATATAAATAAGAGGGCATCAAACGATTCAGCTGCTCAATTGCTCCTGCCGGTTGTTCATTTGTTGCCTGCCTATATGGAAGTGGAGCAGAATAGTCACCTTAGAAGGATGTGAGAGTTGAATGTTGGATGAAGTCACAACAGAGAAGGTGCCGGGTGCAAATTTTTGCTATGGCTTTTGGAGGCAGAGTTAAATTGGTGCATTAAAGGAAAACCAAATGAAGAAGACAATGGTGTCTGCCTCTTCGTTATTTGACGTCAAAACTCAGTGACTTGATGGGATCCAACAAAAAAAATTAGTGTTTGAATGTAGTATTAATTTAGTGGGGTCATCGTGATGATGTGGCTTCATGAAATCATAGAGAAATATGATAGTGGGGTTCTCTTTTATAAGAGATATAGATGCCTTTTATTCAGAATACAAGATCCGATTCCTAATTGCAAACTAAATATAATATTTTTTATATCATCATAGTGTTGTGGATTTGTGGTTGGATGGATCTGATTTGAGATACCCAGATAGGGATTCTTAGATGTTTCCTTCAGAGTCAGACAAGCAACCATGACAAATTGGCTAACTTGCTATCACTTGCATCATAGTAGATGTCAATTTTGTTGAATTAGTAGAACTGCTATCACTTGCAGGTAGTAATAAACTGCCTAAAGTTTTATATGAAATACAACCCAGTTCATTTAAATATAGAGCACATGAAAATGGATAATAGCTCTCTAGCTCATATTAGTTTCACTTCAAAGGTGTTAGGAATTTGCCTTCATCTGGAAACCTCAACAAGGAATATTGCATCTGATTTTTGACAAAATAAATATAGGTGAATCACATGCTAATACTCTGACAAACATGTTAGTCTGCAAAAAAATAGAAGCTCTTAATTTTGAGCATTAATTACTTATAGTTTTTTGTCCACTCATGTATTTGTGCTTTCATCAAAAATAGTTTTCCTTTAATCTCTATGGTTCTTTTACTGAAGGAAAGGACCATGGTTATTCTATTGGTTTATATACACCTTTCCTTCAAGATGATTAGCAACTGAAAGCCATTAATGACCTATTTAACTTTTTTGGCAATAATGAGATTTATTGGGCACATTATTTCAAAGGCACAGTATTGCTAAAAGTGACAGGAAAGGTTGAGGATGCTACCGAGCTACAAACACTTTTATTCAGTGCTGCTTTTCTAGATTGGGTAAATAAAAACAATTCATAGGGCTTCTATATTTTTAAAAGAATAGTTTTTGTACTACTGTGAATTTCCTTTGTAGTTTTGAATAATTATAGTCTGAGCTTTCTGAAACTTGACTGGAAAACAGAATATCTTATCACTTATCAGTAATGAGAAACTGAAGGATGGTGCATCTGCTATCCATCTTTCTCTTCCCTGTAATATGGCAGCAAGGTCTCAAGTTCTTCCAGATATTATATGATCCTATAGCCAATATGTACTACGCATAGATGGTATTCGCTTCATACTGGCCGAGGTTGGGCTCAACTCCTAATCTTTCTCACCATTTGTTAGTTTACCACTTCTCGATTAGGTATGTATGGTCAGTTCCCAGTGACTATTCCCAGTGCATGATTTGTCTTTTTCACTAGTGTTTTCAAGCTTAAGTATGGTCACCTTACTTTGTTCTCTACTATTTTTGTATTATATTAAATTCAGTAGCATGATGGTAGGGGAAATGGGGTGTATGACAATGCTTGGATAGGTAACCATGATTATCTTGTTAGTAATGCATCAACAAACTGGCACATTTACTAGAGGTAGAGCATTGGGCCTCTCTCTTAAAAATTGAAGATGTTATGAGGGATGAGCAAGAGGAGCATGATGTCGTTATCTTTATACGACAGCTTCCGAACAGGAACTTACTACTCCCTACTAACAAGCATAATGACCATCACTCTTCGATGAGATTGGTTCCCTATGAAAATTGTATTATACTGAAAGCTACTAAAACATGGATAGCTCTTGACACATTTTGCTTGCAGTGCAACTATATAAGCCTCTAGAAATTACATTTCTACATTCTTGATAAATATCTTCAGGTTTATAAAGCCTTGGAAATTTGACACTGGGAACTGGGAAGGTGATCCAAATGAGGGCTATAAGATGCATGTATATGGGAGGCCAAAGAAGGGAAGGCATATCAGGTGACATATATAATGCACCAAGTAACATTATTTTTATTTTATTAGCTATTATTAATTTCATACTACTTTGTAGAATGCATGTCACTTGCTTTCATGTCCCATTCAGTTGTCTCACCATGCTTTTGAGTGTTCTTGACCTAAAAAGATCTTACTCCGCAATTGTTAATAGTAGGCGAGAGGAATATCAAAGAGATTGATAGGTGCAGAATGGAGGGGACACTCGGACTGGTGCTCCATCGGCATGGCATACGCTGATACATGTTAGCGTGGGATGTTGCAATTGTGTGTACTCTATGACACTATGTGTGCCTCGAGTGCGACGAAACCTCACCTTGGCTCGCTGTGCGAGTCACCTTGTGAATGAATAATTGAATATAATTTGATTGTAGTTTAGAATTCTCATACTCTAACGGGTGAACTGATAATACATATTTAATCTATCCACTCTTGCTGACAGGTATTAATATTTACATATATACTTGAACTCATGTATAATATTACACATATGATTGTTAAATTATAAACTTTGTTTTTTTATTAAGTGTCACTTTAGCGTTGATATTTATTTTAGTATTATCAATTTATTGTGCGATCTATATATTTTCAGTATAAAATAATGATTATCCCGTAGCAACGTACGGGCACACTACCTAGTTTTATTAAATTATGGATCATTAACCCATGACCTCTTTCTTACGATTTTCATCACTAAGTTGTTTAAGCAGTTTTGATTAGGAACAAAACTTATGTTATTATAATACTATTTTGTTGAGGTCCAACGAATCAAACTATGAACTAATGTCTTGAACAGTTTATTGTACACTTCAGTCTAAATAAATTTGTCTCCGAACTATATTCATGTTTAAGTGTAATCCACAATGAGAGGTACCATGTGCGACACTCTCATGTCATTCCTTCATCGATAACTAACTACTTACTGATTTTAATTAGAGATTAAAATTACATATTTTTATGAGTAAACAAAGCACATAACTCAATGTTTAACAATACCAATGTTTTGATAGAATAAAATTAAAGTTATAATATATATACAAATATTTTCTTTTGTGTTTTGCAATGAGAGAAAAAAGTATCAATATTGGATTCTAAATTTGATATTGGATTTGTGCGACATTGTTCTATTATTACTATCCACAATAATCTATATTATGCATGTCATAGTCATTGTAAAAATAAATATAGCTTTCAAATTTTCTAGAAAGGGTAAAACAACAAATAGATACATATCATTCTAGTCATCGTAAATGTGTGATAGCTTTTTAATCACGTTGCAACGCACAGACATATTTGCTAGTACTAATAACCGTTAAAACACATGAATAAATAATTTGAAAACGATGAAGTTATGATATACTTATAAGTAATTTTTTTTACTTTGCAATGGGAAAAAAATCAATTAGGATTTTATTTTAATTTGATACAAACATTATGGAAGGTATTGCCATCATAAATAAATTATAGCTTTTATACTCTATATAGGAAATATTGAATATACTCCATCCGTCCCAAAAAGAGTGTCGTTTTAGGTTTTTGTGCCACAAGTTTGACTCGATTTATAGAAAATATATGCAATATTTATATTTCTAAATAAATTTGTAAAAAAACTAGACTTAAAGATCTTTCCAATGATACTAATTAGATACTATAAATACTAATATTTTTTACTATATATTTAATTAAAGTTATTTCTCGTAAAGCGAAAACGACACTTATTTTGGGACGGAGTGAGTAAATAGATATTTACAGTTCCCATCACTGTTCTATAAAAGTTTAATATTTTTTTGGCAACGAGCATCCATATTTGCTAGTATTTGAAAAAAATACAATATATATATATATATAATTAAAAAATTCCGATTTATGCACGGTTGGAGAGGTAACAAAAGCAGCCCAAGGGCCCATTATATATTTTTAAGCTCCCGCGTGGGCTTCTGAAGGCTCGAGTGGGTACTATAATTACGCGATGTCCGCCGTCCAGCGCGCGAGTCCGTATGCTATCGAGATGGAGGTAGCGGGGGATCAGGCGAGGAGAAGTGGCCGCCGCCGCCACGAAAGGAAGGCCTCGAGGAGGGGTCGCCATCTCCTCGAGAGGAATTCCGAGTTGAAGAATCCACCGATTCGATGCGGCGAAGAGGAGGAGGAGGATAACTTGGTGATCGTGGACGAAGATGAGGGGGACAAGGACGAGATGCGTTGGTTCCGTCGCAACTGGGAGCTGGCCTTTGGCCGTTCGTACGGCTCCTTCGAAGACAAAAGTATGTACTCCCTCGATCTGTATACAAATGTTTCTTTGGCACCACAACTACAGAACCATTTAATTTTGCATGCAATAACCTGATCGCTATATGCTTGATAACGTGGGGAAATCTTTACTCTGGAAATAATACAGTCTGCTTATATATGGACTCCATAGATACAGGAAGGGAGATGTACAGATGGGACCTGAACACTTAAGTCATCAATTCCTGTGTTCGGAGGGAAGGATTTGGTACCAAAACATATGATTAGAAAGGTTTGGCACCTTACCAGATGACAAAGTGCCAAATATATAATAACTTCTGTTTCAGTTTCAGGTGCATGATGTCCTGTCAAATAACTTCCGAATCAACTTATACTAGACACATGACATGAGATTTTATCAAAGTCTAGGTCAAGATATTCAACTTTGTTGTTCCCTTGTTCTTCATAGCACATATGTTCTGACAGAAAATTGAAGTGGGATAAGCAGTTTTTAACTTTTTGTTTGCTTTGCTTATTCTATCTACGTGTTTATTGCCCTTGACTCCACTATTATTATTGTCCTCAAATAATTCAATGAGTCCTTTTGCTAATGTTCATGATTCTTATGGCGTCGTCTAGCTACTGCCTAGGCCCTAGGCTATAAGGTGGGTGAGAAATCTAGATGTTCCCATTGCTATGACCAAAAGTCAGCAAAAGAGAGGGAGGTAGGGAGAAACAAGGAAGAACAGGAGGCGAGTGGGTCAGGAATGCCAAGAATATGCAGCTGCTGCCATCTCCCCTTGCTTTGGAGCTGTTGGCTGTTGCAGAACTTGCTCCAGTCAGCCGCAGGCAAGTGGGACAGCTGATCTGGTAGGGGATGGCAGCAGTGACCGATTTGTGGGTGCAGAGCAGTGAGGAGAAGGAAGAGAAGCGGCAGAGAGAAAATTCGGACGGCGACGGTGCATCAGGAGGGAGGGATGGAGGGGGGCACTCGCGCGAGGAAGAGAGAGCAGCTGTTCTAGGAATCATGGCTTTCATAGATCTAGGTCATGGCAGGTTGGGGTACATGGGTTGGCCTTCTTGCCCCTGCTTCCTTCTTTGTTTTCTTGTTTCTTTTCCTTTTCCTCCTTGATGCTGCTGTTTTGCAGTTTGTTATATGTAGACCTCTCGCCTTATAAGCACCTGACCGATTGGAAGGGGCTGGCGTGCCCCAGCTCGCCTTACCGCCTTAAGAACCATGCTATTGTTAGATCTATATACGAGCTGAGTGGGACATGAAAAGGAACTAACAAAGATATCAAACTCAACATCTACAATGTAGTTTTGTGATGATAACTATGTAATACCTTTTTATCTTTGCTTGCAGCACCTCTGGGTCCCATGCGCTATACAGAGGGAACCATTCCAAAAGATGCTTGTTGTGAGACTATTGTGCAGATCTTCTCAGTCCAAGTGACAGAACTAAAAGATGGTCTCAAGTGGCCACTACATGTCTATGGTCATGTTGCTGCTAGGGACTTGATGGATCATAATCGTAACCTTCTTTTTGAACGCGAAAGGGACAACTGCCAAATCCTCTCTCAACAGGTATCTGACTGTATCTATTTATACATTTTATTACTTCTTTTTTAATTTATACGTTTTTGCCATTTCTTGCAGCTAGTGCCACTTAATACTCTATTGATCTATAATAATCCTTTGTGTACTTGATTATGTATTCCCTATAATGGCTAATATTTTTCTATGTCTTTGCTACCATCACAATTTGGTAGTACCCAAACTCTCCATTTAGTTCCTAGTTAGCAAAATTTTTTTTGGGGGTTAACAAAGTTCAGTTAGAAGTTCAATGGACAGCTTAGGCACAACCAAACCGTAAATATAGTGAAGACCACCCAGAAAACACAGTGATTAAATTGTTGGAGACCCAATCTTTCTTTTATGATATATATGGTTGTCAATCAGAATTTGGAAACTCAATATGAACAGCCAAGGCAACAACAAAACTGTGAATGGCAAAGCCCTAGAAAAGACAAACCATATTGTAGAGAACTCATCATTAGAAACTATAAATGCCTTCTACTATACCAGTCTGTTGATGCAAAACTGATCTGCAAACACAAAGGGCTAATACCCGATTCAAACGTTAAGGCGTGCCAGCCGATTTGACCTTGCTATCGGCAAAGGTGATAACTCGAATACTTTAGTCCTGACAACAGCGATGCGCCCGGATGTCACGGCTAAGAGGTACTCACGCGGAACTTGAGAACACGCCGAGCTTAAGTCGACGAATTCCTAAGAACTCGTAACAAAAGGAAAAAGTATGACGAAGTCGTCGAAAAGTAAATGCTGGAATATGAGTAAAAACGTGTGTTTGATTCATTGATTGATTTTTATTACAAGGCCCTAGGGTCTATATTTATACCCTGCTCAAAGAGCTACAACCAGACACGATTAGAATTCGAATTCCAAATTACACGGAATCCGTATACAAAACGATGCAAATAATTAAGGAAATAACAAAACTATCCCTCGTGACAAACCGAAACTCCTCCACATAACGACCGGCAGCTTCCGGACTCCCTCTTTGCATCATCGGCAGACCCTTTGCCATAGTCATCGGCAGACTTTCTTATCTAGCCATCGGCACCATATTACTGCCTGTGGACTTAGTCACGTTCAACTTCTCCCTCATCGGCAACCATCCTCATCGGCAACCCACTTTGTAAACATCGTACTGCCACCTTATCCTGCCATCCTAGACACGTGCCCAAAAACGGTGTCAACACATGCCCCCCAGGTTCGGAGTATAAAACTGTTAATGCTCTGAAATTCTCTGCAGTAATGATGCCTTTTCCCGCAATTAATGCTCCTAATCTGGTAACCGACAACCTCAATCTGAACAACTCTGATCCTATTCCTCCGCAGATTTCTCGAAATCCCCAACTTCCTAAACGGGCATTTTTCTCAGCCGTACATCGGCAACAATACCGTTACAAAGATCTGCCGATGTTCTGACCAGGATATTCGCACAAACGGTTACTTCTCCTCTATCCGCCCATCGGCAATATGACCGTTATAGAATATTGCCGATGGACCGACCAGGAGATCTCGCACAGTAAAATATCTTCAGATAATGACCGCTTCCCGACAAATCACCTGCACAATCCCTAGATTACCGTGCGAACAGTTACCATATCCACCTGAGTACCCTCGGATTTCTCGGATGCGGCAAAGAGATAAGTCGGATTTGCCCTTGCCCATTTTGTCCTATAAATAGTTCCTTCTTGGGTACTCCTTCCCCATCACACCATTCTACTACCCAACTTTACTTTTCCAGCGGCGGCTTACCCTTGTATTCCTTTTGCAGGTTGACAATATTCCTCCACTGGTTAGCAGGAGTGGCAGGCCGATCGACTTGCTCCCATCAGGCCCGATTTCCTCAATCGGCCACAATGCTCCCACTCTAGCTTCCATCGTGCATCAGGGTGTACGCCTCAGGAAAGTCACCACCAGAAGAACCCAGACATCACCAACGGTAGCTGCTCCCACTCTTGTGCGGGCTTTCAAGGCAATTTGTCAAATCTTTTCCTTTATGCTGACTATCTTTATATCGGCTATATTTATGCTTATAAACTCTTGTTCATTATTGCAGCAAACCGGCGCATCGGCGAAAGCCAGGCGTGAGAGTACCGATGCCCCCCAGTCTAGCCAACCCAAGAGAAAGGGCACCACGGGTGCTAAGACTGGAACAAAGCGCCAGAAGGTAGCAATTCCCCCTCCTCCTCCGGTATCTCCAATTCCGGTGGAGTCTTCTCCTTCTTCTCCAGAAGCCCAGCCACACCAAGCACCATCTCCCCCACCTATGCAGGAAGCACCACAGATAGAAGAACCCCAACAGGAAGGATCTCAAACAGAAGATACATCAGCTGACATGGGTGAACAAACAACTGGCCCGGTGGGTCCAGTTATTCCATCGGCAGTTCTCCCGGTTCAGACAACCGTTGTCCCTCCTCCAGGTAACATACTTCAATATCGCTACCGATGAACTTATTCTTATTTAGTCTCATAACTCCTTTTGTCTTCTTTCAGTTGATATCGTTCCATCGGCAATCTCAGCCGATCAACCTGTAGCTCCATCGGCATCTTTGGCCGATCAGCCTGCAGCTCCGTCAGCACTTCTCAGTCAAAGACAAGAGATCGCCTTGAAGCAAGTAAGTCACCGTTTACCGTTAGCACTATTTGCCGATTCTATGAGTATGAGCTAATTTTGCTTTCCCTCCCAGGAACAAGATTCTCCCGATAGCCTGTTCTCCTTCGCCATCGATCTCTCTGAAGAAGAAGGTGAAGAAGCAAGCTCTTCTCAGACGGTCGGCATCACATCGGCAGAGATCAGGGTCAGGCTGGAAGAATTGTCAGCTCTCCTTCACCAGGACACAGCGCAATTGGTTGATGATTCGGACCCTACCAAGACCCTGTTCAGAACTCTCAGAGGCCAAATCCCAGCCGATGTTGAAGAAATCCTGTTCCAAGCCGCTCATCTGGAGAGTCGCCAGCTGCAGTACCAGAGAGCTTCTCGGCGTCTTGCCGATAGAGCCGCTCAGACTCAACTCTCCGATGAAATGAGGAAAGAGAAGCTTTTGACCGATGAGAAGCACAAGAACATCGGTATCCTGAGATCTTCTGGAGACGCGCTGAAGCAGAAGATATCCGATCTATCGGCAAGAAAAGAATCCCTGTTGGCGGAACTCAAGGAAGTAGAGAACGCTCTGTCCCAAGCCCAACAGGAAGAGAGCCAATTGCCAGAGACCATCAGACTTCTTGAGCACGAGCGAAATGCTCATGGTCGCAAGGCACTTCAACTGAAGAAGAAGCTGAAGCCGATAGAAGGTTCTGCCGATGATGACATCAAGGAGATAGAAGCAGCCAACCAAATTCGGCTACGCGCTATATTGGCAATCCAGACGCTGCTTAACACATAGAGTTTCCACCGGCATTATATCTGCGCTTTCCTGCTTCCTCAGCTTTTAGTCTAGCCGATAGGACTGTTATCGGCACCTAAACTTTTGAAACACCAAGTCTTGTCCCCAAGCATTTGGATCCAGCCGATAGGAGTGTTATCGGCACCTAAACTTCTATGCATCGACCCATATACTGGGGTAGTACTTCTTTAAATATTTGCCGTTTAATGCTCTGGGAAATTCAATTCCTTCGAGGGTTTCTAGAATGTAGGCATTACCAGGAGCCGATCGACTTATCCGATAAGGACCCTCCCAATTAGGAGACCACTTTCCAAACTTCGAACTTTTGGTCCCAATTGGTAAAATTAATTTCCATACCAAATCCCCATCGGCAAACTCTTTAGCCTTCACTTTCTTATCATACCATCTAGCAACTCTCTTCTTATTTTCTTCTATACTCATTAAAGCTTTTAACCGATGCCCTGCTAGATCGTCCAATTCATCGGTCATCAAAGTGGCATAACCATCGGAAGTTAATTGATCTTGAAAAGATAATCGCCTAGATCCAGCCTTAATTTCCCAAGGCAACACTGCATCATGTCCATACACCAATTGATAGGGTGATACTTTGGTCGATCCATGACAAGCCATCCGATAAGACCACAATGCTTCATTTAATAATGTATGCCACCGTTTAGGATTTTCTTCAATCTTTCGTTTAATAAGCTTGATAATTCCTTTGTTAGATGCTTCGGCCTGCCCATTGGCTTGAGCATAATAAGGAGAAGAATTCAACACTTTAATTCCCATACCGATTGCGAATTCATCGAACTCCCCCGATGTGAACATGGTGCCCTGATCGGTAGTAATCGTTTGGGGAATCCCAAATCGGTAAATAATATGCTCCTTCACAAAATCAATCATATTGGCCGATGTGACTTTCTTCAAAGGAATAGCTTCAACCCACTTAGTGAAATAGTTAGTGACAACTAGAATGAACTTATGCCCTTTGCTAGATGGTGGATAAATCTGGCCGATCAGATCGATGGCCCATCCCCGGAACGGCCAAGGCTTTATTATAGGATTCATAGCCGATGCGGGTGCTCTCTGGATATTACCAAACTTTTGACAACCTTGACATCCCTTGAAATATTTAAAACAATCTTCAAGTATGGTTGGCCAAAAATATCCATTCCTTCGAATCATCCACTTCATCTTAAAAGCTGACTGATGCGCTCCACACACTCCTTCATGGATTTCCCCCATCAAACTTCTAGCTTCATCATCACCCAAGCATCGGAGAAGAATTCCGTCGATAGTTCGATAATACAATTCATTTTCAAGGAGCACATACTTGGTTGCTTGAAATCGAACCCGTCTTTCAACTTTTTTGGATGGATCTTTTAGATAATCAATAATTTCTTTCCTCCAATCACCGGCACCGACTGCCGATGTCGCATTAATCATTGGCTGATATCCCGAGGCATGCTGAGCTAACCGATTAGTGTCTTCATTATGCAATCGGGGAACATGCTCCAATCGGAAATCCTTGAATTCCTTTAACAGTTGCATACTTCTCTCGAAATAAGTTATGAGAACTTCACTTCGGCATTCATAGCTTCCGGCCAATTGATTTATAACCAACATAGAATCCCCGAATATTTCAACAGCATCAGCACGAACTTCTCTTAACAACTCCAATCCCTTGATCAGAGCCTGATACTCAGCCTGATTATTTGTTGATGTGGCAACAATCGGCAAGGAAAACTCATACTTCCTCCCCTTAGGGGAAACTAATACAATGCCGATTCCTGCCCCCCGGTCACAGGTAGATCCATCAAAGAAGAGCGTCCAGGGTAGAATTTCCAAGGTTTCCACTAGACCGCAATGCTGAGTCACAAAATCGGCCATAATCTGCCCTTTGACTACCTTAGCCGATTCGTAACGCAAATCGAACTCCGACAGCGCTAAAATCCATTTACCGATCCTACCACTCATAATCGGCATAGATAGCATGTATCGGACCACGTCATCTTTGCAAACAACAGTGCATTCGGCCGATAACAGGTAATGTCTCAGCTTGATACATGAAAAATATAAGCATAAGCATAGTTTCTCAATGGCCGAATACCTGGTTTCAGCATCAATCAACCTCCTACTCAAATAATAAATTACCCTTTCTTTCCCTTCAAATTCTTGAACTAAAGCTGAACCGATAACCGATCCATCGGTAAATAAATACAATCTGAAGGGCTTCCCTTGTTGAGGTGGAACTAGAACCGGAGGATTTACTAGATACTTCTTGATTTCATCCAGAGCCAACTGCTGTTCTTCTCCCCAAATAAACTCTTGATCGGCTTTCAATTTAAGAAGAGGACTGAAAGCACGAATCCTACCAGACAAATTCGATATAAATCTCCTGATAAAATTTACCTTGCCGATCAAGGATTGGAGCTCGGTTTTGTTGGTAGGGGCCACTATTTTATTGATGGCATCAATAGATCTTCGACTAATTTCAATACCCCTCTGATGTACCATGAAACCAAAAAACTGCCCTGCCGATACACCAAATGCACACTTGTTGGGATTCATCTTCAATCCATGCTTCCTTGTGCACTCTAACACTTTTTGTAAATCGGCAAGATGCTTTGAGAAATCTCCATACTTAACCACCACATCATCAATATAAATCTCCACGAGCTTGCCGATGAACTCATGAAATATAAAATTCATAGCCCTTTGATAAGTAGCACCAGCATTCTTCAACCCAAAAGTCATGACTATCCATTCAAATAGCCCAACATGACCAGGACACCTGAATGCGGTTTTTGGAATATCCTCCTCCGCCATGAATATTTGATTGTAACCTGCATTACCATCCATGAAGCTGATGACCTGATGACCAGCCGCAGCATCAACTAGTAGATCGGCGACAGGCATTGGGTATCCATCCATCGACGTAGCTTTATTGAGATTCCTGAAATCAATGCACACCCGAAGCTTCCCGTTCTTCTTGTAAACCGGAACAACATTGGAAATCCACTCGGCATACCGACACTGCCGAATAAACTTGGCTTCAATAAGTTTGGTGATTTCGGCCTTAATATCAGGTAGAATGTTAGGATTACATCGGCGGGCTGGTTGCTGATGTGGCTGAAATCCAGACTTGATGGGTAACCGATGTTAAACAATTGATCGGTCTAAACCAGGCATCTCGGTATAATCCCAAGCAAAGCAATCTTTATATTCCTTTAACAAACTAGTCAATTGTTGCTTACTCTCAGGATGTAATTTAGCACTAATAAAAGTAGGCCTAGGCTTATCACCACTACCTATATCTACTTCTACCAAATCATCGGCCGATGTGAATCCCTGGCCTAATTTTCCATCATCGGCGAATCTATCCATTAAAAACCGTCGTCAGAACCGACTGCTTGGATCGGTGGAATCTCATAATCGGCAACTTTGAGAAAATCTTTCTCCCAAACTTCTCCTGAAATGCACCTGGTCCTTTCGTAAGTATCCGCTTCTGCCGATGCGATAACATAAGAAGAATCTCCTGGGACAATCTCAATCTTGTCACCTACCCACTGAACCAAGCATTGATGCATTGTAGATGGGATACAACAATTGGCATGAATCCAATCTCTTCCCAATAATAAGTTGTAAGCACCTTTTCCGCTGATCACGAAAAAAGTTGTCGGCAAGGTTTTGCTGCCGATGGTCAACTCTGCACATATCGCCCCCTTGACTGGAGACACGTTTCCTTCAAAGTCTTTGAGCATCATATCGGTCTTGGTCAAATCTTGATCCCCTTTCCCAAGCTTCCGATATACTGCATACGGCATAATATTAATAGCAGCTCCACCATCAACTAGGATCTTGGTCATTGGCTGCCCATCAACCCTTCCTTTGAGGAACAGAGCTTTAAGATGCTGCCTCTCGTCATCGGCAGGTTTCTCAAAGATAGCCGTCATCGGATCCAGAGCCAACTGAGCTATCTGATCAGAAAATTCCAACTCATCATCACTGGCTGGTGCAAGAAACTCCATCGGCAACATGAAGACCATGTTGACGCCTGCCGATGGACCTTCCCTCTTAGTGTCTGACGGCTGCCGACTTCCAGAGTTCTCTCCCTTGTTTAGCTCTTCTTGCCTTTCACGTTGCAATCTCCTTTTTT